>NC_056744.1:1314898432-1314920932 GCF_019279795.1 Protopterus annectens | reverse complement strand
GATTTGTGGAACAGACCAGAAATATGAGCAATTAACCTGGACACACTGCAACAATCCGGACAGTCGAGAGGTAGGCTCAGAACCCCTTAGTGCAATGAATCTGGACCAAGCGTGACAAGGGGGGGGGGCAGCCATGAAAATAGGGACATATCTGAAATACTGGAGTAGATAAGCTGACACAGTTGCTGCAGTAACACCCTCATGTCTGTCCTAACATATATTGACTGAAATAGCACGTCCAACACTCAATTACTTCTCACTAGTTAGTGACTGAAATCCTCCCATCATCCCACTGATGTTAGAAATACACAACACTTATGGGAGCCAGGGAACAGCACATGCTACAAATATCTGAACATAACATCACAATAGGGAAACTACACTCAGCTGTTAAGCAGGTCACCAAGCACTGTCCAAACTAGTGTCAGACTAACCCAAATCCGCTAGGGGGAATTACACGTGTATTGGCAAATATATCAGGCACTACAGTGATGTAAAAGCACTGAAAAAAACAGACACCAGTGTGAAATTGCATACCCGCAACCAATTCCACCACAGTCACAGTGACATACTGGTAAGCCAAAGGAACAGTACAGTACAAGGACTGTGTGAACAAAAACATCTCAACATGTTTGCCACTCAATCACTCCCCCTACATATACTGGCCCAATTCACAGTGTAGTATGATGACTGACTGTGGTATGGGACATGTCTCAGTCTGCCCCTACAAACATATACAGCCACTAGACCACCAGAAACAGGATCAACATGCACATGCAGATAGAAAAGGAGCTACAACACATACATCCACCGCCCCTATACAGGCCAAATAACATTGACACACTACACTGCTACACAGTCCTGACAGTCTGTCAACAATTGCCAGAAATACACAGACCTCTCAACTGTACAGAGTCCCACAGAATGTCCAGGCTTTCCCCTCATATATAAGGCCTCTTCTATATAACATGTCTGGCAGTCTGATACATCACTGGGATGATATCAGGAATGTAGACACTAAATGATCATATACCATACTTATCAACCTCTTACTGCATGACATCTGGACAAAGCCTGACATAACTGTGGGACAGAGGGCCAAAAACAGAGGCATATTTGAAATATTGCTGCTCTAAACTAAGAAAGTTGCTGGTGTAACAGGGTTAGCTGTAACATATCTTTTCTGAGGGATATGAGGTCAGAAATACAAACGGACATTAGCAGTTACTGATTGCAATCCCCAGAGTATACTGATTTTCCAAAGACAAAAAATTTCTGAGGAACACACCAAACATAGGAGTCCAAACTCTGGCCATTTTGTGGACAGCCCTACAGTTATGTGTTCAACATAACTCTCAACACTGTCAGAGTTAAAATCACACAGAAACTCCATGTCCACACAAGCCCTGTTAGACTAGCATCAATCCAAATGTATAACAGCAATACTTACATTCCGTCACTATGTCTGGAACATTCTCTCCCATTTTGTTGGCCTGTCTCCACAGTTTTGGTTATAAGAGGTATTTCCAAATACCCTCTGTGATGCTGTCGTTCACACACCTCCATGAAGTCCTCCTCACTGGCAAGGAAAAGGGCCAACGCCCACATGAAGTACTCAATTATAGGAGTGTGTTGCCATACCACTGGCTATATGAATAACAATACAGCTGTTCTGCATGCAATTAGCAAGTGGGGGACACCAACTGGTGCACAGGCCATCAGGTGCTCATGAACCTTACCTACAAAAGGCAAGGTGCTGCCTATGCAAAACAGATGTACACCCTACATCCATGAGAGAGAGAAACACTGAGAAAAAAAAACCCAAAACCAGCAGGATATAACCACCTACACTTGGAAAAAAAAGTATATCAACCAAGTAAGCATGCAATGGACTGCAGTAGGGGGTATGTAAGAATGGGAAATAGGAAGCTTAACATATATTTCTCAACAAGACTTGCTGTACTGATATATTGCTGATCAGAACTGATGGCCATAGCGTCTGTCTGCAGTGACATAGATCATAGGTCAGGCTCCTGAGTCACCACAGGAAAGGATGGCTCACATATGACTACTATTGGAGTGTGTGTTGAATACTGACTGTGACAATGCTAGGCCAGCTACTGGGATGTCATACATATCCATATCTTACTTGTGAATACAACTATGATGAACTTGTTTGTCTCAGAAATGTGAGAGACCTATACATGGCATTTGCATAGTAAAGTACTGTTGCAGATGTGTGTGTTGAACTGCATGTGATATACTGAGCTCATACTATGTAACTGTCCAGTGTTATGCACACTGACCATATGTGTGCCTCATATTTGTAGTCATTTACTCAGTTGTGTTATGTCTGGCAAATCTGTGAAGACTGACATTACAACATCTTATTCTTTTTCCTCTGGCTGTTCCCATTAGGGGTTACCACAATGGATCATCTGTTGCTATTTCTGCTGTCCTCTTCATCTTGCTCTGTCACACCAACCACCTACATGTCCTCTCTCACCACTTCCAGAACCTTATCTGAAGCCTTCTCCTTTTCCTCTTACCTGGCAGCTACACCCTTACCATCCTTTTCCCAATATACTCAGCATCCCCTCCTCAGCACATGTCCAAACCAATGTAAACTTGCCTCTCTGGCTTTCTCTCAAAACTGTCAAACATGGGCTGACCCTCTCATGTACACATTGTTAATCCTGTGCACCCTCATCATACCCAGTGCAAATCCTAACATCTGTAACTCTGCCACATCCAGCTGTGACTCCTGCCTTTTTGTCAATGCCACTGTCTCCAACCCATATGACATAGCAGGTCTCACTACCATCTTGGAGACCTTCACTTTCACTTTTACTGGCACTCGTCTGTTGCAAATCACTCCTGACAGTCTTCTCCACCCTCTCCATCCTGCCTGTGCTCTCTTCTTCACCTGTCCTCCACAGTCGTCATTACTCTGAAACGTTGATCCCAATCATTTCAACACATCTGCGTTTGCCAATTATACTCCCTGCATCCTCAACATTCCGCTATCCTCCCTCTCATTTCACAAACAGATATTCTGTCATAGTCATGGTGACCTTCATTCCTCTCCTCTCTAGAGCATATCCCCACCTCTCCAGGTTCTCCTACATCTGTTCCCTACTCTCAGTACAGTTCACAATGTCATCTCCAAACATCATAGTCAACAGGGACTCCTGTATGATCTTGT
This sequence comes from Protopterus annectens, assembly GCF_019279795.1. Lineage (NCBI taxonomy): Eukaryota > Metazoa > Chordata > Ceratodontiformes > Protopteridae > Protopterus > Protopterus annectens. The sequence continues at coordinate 1,314,917,727 of NC_056744.1, read as the reverse complement.
CTGCCAACCTGTCCATCACCACTGCAAATAAGTAAGGACTCGCAGCTGATCCCGGATATCATTTCACCTCCACCTTAAATGCATCAGACATTCCAACCGCAGACATCATCGCTGTCACACCACCCTTGTACATATCCTGTACCACTCTTACATATATCTCTGCCACTCATGACTTCCCCATACAACGCCACAACTCTTCTCTAGGTACCCTGTCATATGTTTTCTCTAAGTCTAGAAAGACACAAAGCATCTCCTGACCTCCTCTGTACTTCTCCATCAACACTCAGAGCAAACATCTATAGTGCTCTTTCCTGGCATGACACCATACTGCTGACCACTACTCATCACCTCTCTGCTTAACCTAGCTGCCACTATTCTTTCCCATAACTTCATGATGTGACTGATCAATGTTATCCCTCTGTAGTTACTGTAGCTCTGCACATCAACCCTATTCTTAACTCATTCCCTCCAGTACAGCTCTTCTGAGTGTGCACCTTTAACTCCAAGTGGGTGTGGCTTGAGTCTTTAAAAACTGAACTTATCACCTTACAGTTCTAACAAATATTAATTGACAGAGATCAAATATCAATGCAATTGTGTTTGCCATTATTTATGCTTCAAGATACAATCTTCTGATACCTTGTATGTTGCATGGTTTTGGAATTATTAATGCAAATATGAGCAAGCAACATTTGTCACCTAGAGACGCAGTAGGAGGTAACTGCCAATGCACCTGGAGGTGTCACTTGGATGTAATGAGTTAAAATGGTACCCAAACACTTTCTCTCCACTCTTCATACAACCTCTCACTTTCCAAGACATCATTAAACAATCTTGTTAAAAACACCACTGCCATTTCCCCCTAAACAGCTTCAGACTTCCAGAGGTATGTCATGGTGACCAACAGGCTTTCCAGTACCTCTTCATAGCTATCCTTACTTCCTCCTTAGTAAGCCATTGCATTTTATGATTCACCATACCCACATCATCCCACCTTCTCTCTCTCATTCTCTTCATTCATTAGCCACTCAAAGTACTCTGTCCATCTGCTCAACACACTCCCATCGCTTGTGAGTACATTTCCCTAATTATCCTTTATCACCCTTATTTGCTGCACATCTTTCCTAGTTCAGTCCCTCTGTCTAGCCAGTCAATACAAGTTCTTTCATCTCTCCTTAGTGTCCAACCTGTCATACAACTCTTTATATGCCTCATCCTTAGTCTTTGCCACCTCTCTCTTTGCCATGCACCTCATCTCCTTATACTTCTGTCTACTTTCCTCATCTCTCTGACAATCCCACTCCTTCTCACCCAACCTCTTTCTCTGTATACTGTCCTGTACTTCCTCAGTCCACCACCAGGTCTCCTTGCACTCCTTCCTCCATCCACATGTCACATCAAGCACCTTTCTAGCCATCTCCCTTACTAGCTCTGCTGTACTTACCCAGATATTTGGTAAATCATCACTGCCACCCAGTGCCTGTCTTAACTTCACTGAACTCCAACTCACAATCACCCTTTTCCAGTTCCCACCATTTGATCCTCAGTGCTGCCCTCACTCTTCTTAATCACCAACGTCATCTTATAGACCAACATTCTATGCTGCCTAAACACACTTTCCCCTGTCACCACTTTACAGTCTCTAATCTCCTTCAAACTGGCCCTCCTACATTGGATATATTCCAACTGTGTGCATCTTCCTCCACTCTTGTATGTCACCCTATTCTCCTTCCTCATGTTATAGTATGTATTCATTCGCCATGTCCATCCTTGTTGGAAAATCCACTAACATCTCACCGTCAGCCCATCACTACTACCTCATCCCCTCTGCTCCCCTCACCAACATGCCCATTGAAATCTGCTGCAATCACCACTCTATCACCCTTGGGTACAGCCATCACCACGTCATCCAACTGACTTTACATTTCTCTTTCTCATCCATTGTACAACCAACTTACGTAGCATATGCACTAACAGCCATCATTACACCATCAGTTTCCAGCTTCATAAACATCACTCTATCAGATACTCATTTCATACTCCAAAAACACGCCCTTTCCCCTCCCATCAACACCAACATAGCACAATTGTGACCTGCCTCCCATACACTTAGCCAAACTCCCCTTCCATCTGGTTTCTTGCACACACAATATATCAACCTTCTCCTGGCCATCATATCAGCTAGCTCTGTCCCTATACCAGTCATACTGCCAACATTAAAAGTTCTTAGCTTCACTACCACACTCCTAGCCTTTCTCCTCTCTTCCTGCCATATGAGTGTTGTACATCCTCCAGGGTATGCCTGTTAATGCAAAGGCTACTGTGCTATTGAATGTCTCAACTGTTACAGCAATATTAAGACAGTGTCACTAATTTTGTCCCATTGCCCCCCCATGTATGTGTGGCATCCTACAGATATCCTGCTCTAACGGGTTGAGAGGGATGACTGGGCAGCACGAGTGTGAATACAGTGTGCCATACTGACATAGAACAGAAATGTATATCAGGTATCACCTGTGCACATGTCAGTATGAGTAGGTGTATCTGGCCGCCTCATAACAGACATGGGATGCAAAATGTCAATTAAGCAAGCTGTACATGTTGTATATGTGTGTAATCTTAGTTACTGTGCATCCAACAAAGTGACATTTATACAGATACTGGTTGTTGCATTGCCCTGACACAGCCATGGGTACAACAATAAGTATGATTATCAGTTTGAAATTGGAAAGGTGACCGACTGTGTTATGACTGTGTCCGTGCCTACTTCAAACAGCTATATCAACACCTACATAACTGTACGCACTCAGCAATACCTTACTTGTAAAACCTGTATTCACCAAGTAGAGCAATCCCTTTGCTGGATGGCAGCAATACACAAACCACAGACTTGGCCCCTATATATTGGATGTACAGGGCAAAGTAGGAGAGGCACCAACCTGGCATCAAGTCAGCCATTGTCTGAACAAGTATACAAGGTCACAGGTGGATTACTGTAAGGCTAATTATGAGTACGAACTGGACACGTACACCCAGTCCAATCACAAGGCCATCTTCCCATATATCTGCAATCTCAGAGGCAACAAACTAACCCAACCTGTAATGGTGGTCAGACAGACCACATACACAACATAGCTATAGCCAACCTGCTGCAGATAGGGTTAGGACAAACATCACCCCCCTGGCTCAGCATCACTATAGGTGGATATGCACAGCACCTGCACCCCTCCCATCATCACCAGAGAGCAGGTACATATTGCCTATTGAAAGGCAACAAACGCAAGTATCCATGGCACATGATAACATCCCTGTCCACATCCTACATGAACTCAGGAATGTACTCCCAGCTCCACTACACACTGTAGTCACACCAAGCCTTGGCACAATCCACACCCCATCTACATGGAAGATGGCCAATGTCATCCATCTACACAGACCTGAATGAGGAATAGAGGATTATGCAATTAAATGGCCCGCATTGGGGGGAATATGACACATCAGGACCAGTAGTGCAATGCAAGCTAATACTGTGCTGATAGATTACAGGGGTATGGTGTGGTTGTGAGTAGTGGCTACTGATATTCAATGTACACGTGCAGGTTCTGTACATACTGTTGCCAAATGTATGAGGTATGGTGTGGTTGTGAGTAGTGGCTACTGATATTCAATGTACACGTGCAGGTTCTGTACATACTGTTGCCAAATGTATGAGGTCCTGTGAAGTGTTTCCCTGTTTATGTCTTCCATGTGCAATGTCGAATCAATGAAGGGCAACATTTTCAGTGGCTGAGACTACCATTGTCATTGAAGCCATACTACAGCACCATGCAATTATGTTTGGCAGGAGCCAGCAACATCTGTGGGAGAGGACCGCCCTGTGGGATGACCTTCTCCACAGGGTAAACGATGTTGGCCTGCATGCACGTACATATGAGCAGGTCCGGCATCGTGCAACTGACCTCATATGCCATGCCTGGCAAAGGGCTGCTGCCGTGGCCAGGGACCGCACAGCCACAGGCAGGGGCCTAGCCATGCAGCCCCCACTGACACCCACAAAGGAGCTCCTCGCCAACCTTGGGGCAACCATCCCAGTAGAATATCAGGGTACAGACCCTCACATGCTGGAGGTGGGTGGCACCCAGAAAATGGACATGGAGCATGCAGGTAAGGCCCCAGTGGAGATTACTAGACTAGTGCAGCACACATACTTGTATGCGTCGAGTATCTACGTGCATGTGTCAGGTCAGATTGCAGTTGTGGATGGGGTTTTCTAATGCACAAAAGTGCACATCTATGGTGAAGGACAGCAAATTGTGTAGTATTGGGAAATGTACTGTAAATCTGCAAACATGCTGCATCCATCCTGTACCAATGCCACGCGAGTCTGCTGACAATACCTCTCTCCCACAACTACCTAGGTCCCTCTGGTCTGCATGTGGGACAGCAGCCTGAAGCTGGTGAGTATGGAATTGTTCTGTTGTGGTTTGCCAATACCTCAGGCATGTGAAGGGCATGCAATTTACCATGCACACAACTTTCAGTCATAGCCGTATTGCTTTATATGCATATTCACTTGTGGTGGGGTCAACTGCAATGCATCACAGTGGTCAACACAGGGGCCTATCTAAAGAGAATGTAACATTCCTGTAGCATACCTCATAACCGGTCAGTGCAAGACATCTGGACAGAGACCAGCAAAATGGGGGATAAATGGCCTAAGGTAGGGACGTGTTTGAAATATTACTCTTATACAGTGGATATAAACAAACAGTGTACACACCCCTGTTAAGATGCCAGGTGCTTGTGATATATACAAATTTGAGACCACAATATGTCAGTCCACACCTTTTCCAACCTTTAATGTGACCCATAACAGGAACAATTCACTTGTAAAACCAACCAATCTGTTGGGCACCAAATCCGGAATATACAAACTTTAAAATAAGCCGGATGCATATGTGTGCACACCCTTCAGATAATATTTTATTGCAGCAGCTTGCGATTTACTGACAGCATTCAGTCCGCTTGGGTACACACCTCCCATCAAGTAAAGGCACTCTGAGTAACACCAAACAGTCTGCTGTCCAAATATGATATTTATGACATTTGCAATTGCCTACAATAGCAACAGCTATGGCTTGCAGACAGCTTACAAAGCAGGAAAGGGATCTCATATTTGAAAGGTATCACTCAGGAGTAGGGTACAACAACATTACCACAACACTGCATACACCATGGAACACAGTAGAGACAGTCATCAAAAGGTGGACTGAATATGGCACAACAGTGCTGTTGAAAAGAACCTGACGTCCCTCTAAAGCTGATGAAAAGACATGTCTAAACCTGGTCAGGGAAGCTGCCAGAAGACATACAGCAACACTTAGGGTGTTGCAAGAATCTCTTGCAAGTACTGGTGTTGTGTACTGTGAGAACAATCTCCCATATTCTGCATATGTCTGGCCTGTGGGGTAGGGTCAGAAGATGGAAGCATTTCCCCAAACCAAAAAACATCCAGGGGTGAATACAACTTGCAATACAGCATGTCAAGTCTCCCAAAGGCACGTGCAAAAATGTGTTATGGTGTAATGAGACTATGGATCAACCTCACAGCCACAATAAAAAAAATGTTCGTGTGGTGCACAAGCACCTGAAGATCTCAAATGCGCAGGTGAAAGCTGCTCTCTCTAAAGCTAAAAACACAGCATCAATGGGACCAGATGGTGTCCCCAGCTGTGTGCTACACGAGCTAAATGAGGAATTAAACCCGCACGTAAGGCAGCTGTTTAATCTCAGCCTTACCACAGGATACGTGCCCAAGGAGTGGTGTACGGCAACTGTGGTCCCACTCCACAAAGGCGGTGCCTCTACGGACCCTGGTAATTACTGCCCCATAAGCTTAACAAGTCTAGTCTGCAAAGCTATGGAGAGGATCATAATGGAGCTCATAAACAAAGATATAGGGGACTTGCAGACATTGGACCCGACCCAGTTTGGCTTCGTCAAGGGAAGATCATGCCTTTTGAACTTGGTTGACTTCTTCAAAACAGTCACCAAGGCCATTGATGAGGGAAAGGCAGTCCATACAGCCTACCTTGACCTTGCAAAGGCCTTCGACACAATACCCCACTCGGGTATTGAAGAAAAACTTACCAACTTAAATGTAAACCCATATGTCACAAGATGGGTTGCAAACTGGCTTAAGGACAGAACCCACAGGGTTAGAGTTGCTGGCGCTATGTCAGACTCCAAGCCGGTCACAAGCGGTGTCCCACAGGGCTCGGTCCTTGGCCCCCTATTGTTCGGCATCTACTTCTCAGAAGTACAGGCAAACATGGGAGGACTTTGGCTGACAAAGTTTGCAGACGACTGCAAACTGAAGCCATAGTGGAAAGTGCATCGGACATGGATATCCTTCAGAAGGGACTCACGGAAACAGATAGCTGGTGCCAGAGCCATGGCCTGAAGTTAAACACCAAAAAATGTATAGTCATACCCTTCGGGAAAAACAAGGTAACCCCAAGCTACCATATAGGTGGCACTCCACTAAGCACAGAAGAGGTTATCAGGGACCTGGGGACCCAGGTTGACAGTGGCCTTTCTTTGACACTCACGTTGCTAAAGTGGTTAGAAAGACCTTCTACATTGCCCACCTGATCATGAAGGGATTCACATCCAGATCTAGTGAGGCCATTGTTCCCCTGTACTCTTCACTTATCAGACCAATGATCGAGTACAATGCCCCATTCGGGATGTATCGCACCCGACATCTGCAGCAATTGGAGAGACCCCAAAAGTTCCTCACCAAAAGGATAAAGGGACTCCAAAATCTGTCATATGCTGCCAGATTGAAGAAACTCCAGCTCTATTGAGTTGCATACCGTCTGCTCAGAGGTGACATGTGCCTGACATACAAGGCCATGTCCAACCTGGAATTAATGGACATGCTCCACCTCAAAAAATCCAAATCCACCAAAACCACTAGAGCAAGCGACTTAAACCTCAGCACGGATATAAATAGGACGTGCTGGAGGGATAGATTTATCACTCAGACTCCCTATGCCGTGGAATAAAATCCTGGTCCATGTGAGGCAGAGCACCTCGCTGGCTCTGTTCAAGAGAAATCTTGACCTGTGGATGGGAGATCGTAGGTTTATCCCGGGAATCATCTCTGTGTCACTGCTGGACAGAGGCACAACAAACTAATGGGCACAGTATTTTTTCATATAAGGGGTGGCGTAAGCCACAAAAATTTGGGCTAGGCTTATAAATGCCTTAGGGCAGATAGCCTAGTATAAACCTATGAACCTATCCCCATGGTGAATCACCCTGGTGGCATTGGCCTGCTGTGGGGATGCTGCTCTAAAGCCGGAACTGGGCCTGTAGTCATGGTGGTGGGAATTCTGAACAGTTAAAAATAACACTCACATCTGACCCACATCCATCAGGCGTCTGCAAGAATGTTGAGGGTGGGGGAGGGGTGTCAGCATTCAACATGATAAAGACCTAAAGCATACATTCAAAGCTACCTAAAAATGGCTCCACTTGAATACACTTGTGGTTACCGACTGGCCCAGCCAGACCTAAACTCAATGTGACCTGACAAGGGTTGTGTACATGAGCTGCCTTTGCAATATGACAGTGTTGGGGGATCTTTGCAAGAAAGAGTGGCCAAATAATGCCAAGTCAAGATGTGCCATGCTGATGGACACCTTCCCAAGAAGAGTAAATTCTGTAAGACACTTACAAGGTGCTTCAACAAAGTATCATTTTAAGGGTGTGCACACTTATGCAACCACCATATTGTACATATTTAATTCATTATATTTTACATGCAACACATTTGTTTATCAATTGGATTGCACAGGTCATGTCACATGAAAGGTGGGTAACATATTTGAATGCATTACTGTGGTCTCATCTTGTACATTACAAGAACATGGCATGTTAACAGGGTTGTGTACACTTATGTCCACTATAAGCTTAGAAGGTTGGTGATGTAACAGGAATTGAGTGACCACACATTCACTGCTGGCTTGGAGGTCTGAAATTCAAATGTATGTCATTAATCAGTGACGTCACTCCTCTGATCATCCCAGTTATGTATCAGACAAACACAGGGGTTATGAGAAACACAGCAAATATATGAACCAGACATCTATACATCCTATGAGGCTCTGTACAGTTGTGAGGTATGTTCTGTAGTACTTGCCATTGTGCTATACAGGTGAACAGCAATGATGTGTACATGGATGCAGTCTGTGCTGGGGAAGGGCCATCACCTACTAACAGTACTCATGTATCCCAGAGCTCTATATTGTTAGTTACATGTAGTAAAACTGTCTGCAATGCATGATGTTGAAGGCTGTGTGTCAGGCATGTCACCATTTGGGTAATGTAAGATCTGTGTACTAGATTGGTGCCACCTCACCTGTAAGTGTCTGTGTGTGTGTGTCTGTGTCTGTGTGTGTGTATATATATATATATATATATATATATATATATATATATATATATATATATATATGGGTCTGGGTTACAACATCGACAGATGACAAGACCGACAGCGAAATCACCGACGCCAGAGGATCGACAGATGAAAACACCGACATGGGGAAAGGATGTGTAAGTATGCGGTAGTGACGGACGTTAGGGTGCGAGTAAGGTAAGTGTGCGATGTTGACGGTCTGTAGGGGTAGGGGTGGGTTAAGTGAGTTAGGGTTAGGGCGCAGGTTAGGTAAGGGTGCAGTAGTGAATTTGTTTGGGTTAGGGGCGGGTTAAGTGAGTTAGGGTTAGGGCGCGGGTTAGGTAAGGGTGCAGTAGTGAATTTTTTTGGGTTAGGGGCGGGTTAAGTGAGTTAGGGTTAAGGCGCGGGTTAGGTTAGTGTGTGATAGTGACGGACCTTAGGGTTAGGGTTTCGGTTAGGGTTGTGGATAGTTGTGTATGTAAGGTTTAGTGTTTGTTTGTTAGGATTTAGGTGTGCTTGTGTTGTGTGTGTGGTTTTTGGTCAGGGAATTTGTTTTGTTTATTGGTTGTTGTGATGATGTGTTGAGTGTGTGAGGTGTCGTGTTTGTGAACTGTCGATGATGTCATTGTCGATGTTATGTGCTGTCGATGTTATAACCTAGAACCATACACACACACACACACACACACACACACACACACACACACACACACACACACACACACACACCAGCCAACCTCAAAAGTGTAGGTATTAATGTACATATGTGGTCTTCCCCTCACAGGTGGTGATGGGGTTCGAGGTCCCTCCCGCTTGAAAACTGATATCATTGTCTCTGCAGACTCTGACAATCATGATAGGAATAGTGAAGTACAGGTGGGGTTGTCAGGGGCTGAATCTGTACCATTGGTTGGCATCCCACTCTTGTCCACACCATCGTCCCACACAGTGACAATGCCCACACATACCCCATCACTAGTAGCCACAGATGGACAGTTGGCAAGTGGTGGCATTGAACAGGCTAGTGTGGTGACTATGGCAGGTGTAAGTGTAGACACTGGCCATAGCCAGAGTGCAGGTGAAATCCCACACAGTGGATGGACAGGGGTGCTTGAAGGAGGGCTTCTGCTCATCAAGCTGCTGTCACAAGTGCCACAGCAGATGTCACCAGACACGTTTCAGGCTGTCATGGATGCACAGGCATGTAGTGAATGCCACACCACACAAATACTCAGGGTGGTGGATGCAACTCTTCCTGATTTACATGGTGACATACATGACGTTGTGAGATCACACATCAAAATACTGAGGTCATGAATAGATGGCGCGGTGAGACCTTGGCAATCCTTGACCATGACATGTCTGTGCTAGAGCGTGTGGTGGGAGATGGGCATCAGCCATGTGGATGTAAGTCAGTACCAACAACAGCTGAGAGTCTACGGGGCCATGCACCTTCACACTCCCATAGTGGCAGTGACACCAGCACTACTGAAGGAGGGGTTGCTGTCCACATTACACCAAAGGAAGCCATGGGAAGGTGGTCCTGGCTGGTCCCATCAGAAGCACAGATCCAGCAGACAGCAGTCACCATCAGGAAGCAGTACCACATCTGGCCTTGGGCCTGGTGGTGCCAGTGATACCCCTGACAGGACCAGTTTCCGTGTCTATGGCCAGATATGGTGAACTACACACCCTGCCATGTATGGTCCACAGCTGTCCAACATACCCCTGTGTAGGGCAGACATATAGTGTGACTGTGTGCATACATATACACACACACACACATCTGTAACACAGGCAAGTCATCTCCAGACACACACAGCACCTCATCTATTGGATACCCCTCCAAACACACACACACATGTCAACTGTATGGCCCAGCCTAGGCCTCTGGCAAGCCCACTCTGCACCCTGTGCATATGATGATAGCTGTGCCACATGCCTGTCATCCATAACATTGATGCGGGGACATGCTAATAAGGGTCTGATGCACAGGGTGAATATAGTACAGTGTAGCTATGTGATACTATGTAAGGTGCTGACTGCTTGCATTTGTTATGGGTACACATACAGGTATATGTCCCTTATTAGCCAGGATGCATGTAGTCTGACATGTTGTATTCTGTTTGCTTTCCAGGTGTCTGTAGGCTACGGCCCTGCAGACATTCCAAAGAGGGAATATGGCAGAGTGGGAATACACCGACCATGTCATAGGCAAGGTACAGCTTTATATGTACATTTACCAGGTGTGTATGCATGCAACAGTGTATGAGGGACACTGTTGTCAGACAGTGTGACCTTGGATACATACCCCTTGTCTCAGACATGTCACCTCAGCGTTGTGTAGTACACCACAGGCTCATACGTACAGAACAGGTTACTGCAGTACTGTCAGCAGGTCCCTCACACAAGCACAGCCATTATATTAACTATAAAAACAGATTCACCTGTCAACACCTGTTGGCCCTGCCATTCTTTCCCATACACTCAACCCTGATGCAGTTGAGGGCATGCATGATACTGTGGTATGTATTCCTGAGTTCACCGGGTGGAACAGGGAGACAAAATGGTATATCCTTTGCATACACACAGTAAGGACTGACACAGGGGATGTGCATACAGCAACACAAACACAGTTGGCAACAGACAGATTAGTAAACTTAGTAAACCTACATTTCCATTTTGATGCAATGTAGTACTACATACACGATATGCTCCACATAGATTACATGCATGGGACATAACACACTACCTCAAGTAATGTTCTGAATGTCTTCATGGATAGAAATAGCATGTGGATGTATTGCTCCTAAAAGCCTGGACAAGTCATAGTGTAGCAGACGTTGTATCAGCATGATGTTTTAGTCAGGTATGATACCTGATGCTGGCATGTGTGTCACTACACTTACTGTGGCCGATTTGGCAACAATATCACATACATGGGCATTATTAAGGGACACAGACCACATATAGGTTACAAACATCTGGATAGTCCATACACATCTATACAGAGGACTGGTATGCCCTGCACAATAGTTTAACATGCTGCATGTGAGGCAGATGCTGTTACCATGCTATATAAAGTAATGCCATCGGGAGGTGGTAAACAGGTGTGGATGGTACACGCATCAAAATGCTATGCTAAAACAGGCTATGATCTTCACCCAAACACACACAGTTGCCAGTTTTGAGATTAGAATCTCTATCTTGTTATTACTACTATAGTGTTACTCAGTTATCAGATGTGCCACAGAGCTTACATAATTTTATCTAGTCCCAAAGTACTTCTAAGATGAATGACATCAGCAGGCCTAGAAAAGTAGGGTAATGGGAAGTTTACAGGGTGGTACACAACTCAAAATGGTACAACTCACACAGTACATGATTTTCACACAAACAGTTGCCAGCACTGAGACTAGCACCCCTATCTATCTAGTTATTTCTACTATAGTGTTGCACAGTTATCAGACGTGCCATGGAGCTTACATAATTTCATCTAGTCCCAAGGTACTTCTAAGGTGAATGACATCAGCAGACCTAGTAAAGTAGGGTGATGTGAAGTCTACAGGGTGGTACACAACTCAAAATGGAATAACCCACACAGTATATGATTCTCACACAAATACACACACAAACAGTTGCCAGTATGGAGATTAGAACCCCTACCAATCTAGTTATTTCTACGATAGTATTACACAGTTAGTATACACACCACAGAACGTATATGATTTTAACTTGTGCCAAGGCACTTCTAAGGTGAATGACATCAGCAGACCAAGTACAGTAGGGTGACGGGAAGTTTTCAGGGTGGTACACAACTCAAAATAGTATAACCCAAACAGTATAGGATTCCCACACATACATACACACACAGTTGCCAGTATTGAGATTAGAAGCCCTACCTATCTAGTTATTTGTACTATAGTGTTACACAATCGCACGCGTTAGATCTTACTGGGCTGACAACTGGCCAAAGGTGCTGATAACTGCACAGCTGAGGTAAACTATTACAGGTGCCAGAAAGTCTGCCTTCAGTTTTCCCTTGGAAGATGCTAGTTCTTTATCTCTTGCACTTATAGGCTAATAGCTTTGCACTTCAACAGGTTTTTGTATCAATTATTCTAGCACACCTGAGAGCCATCAGCAGTAGCCGTTCCTCACAGAATTAGTTCCAGCACTTAGTAGTTATGACCACCCCTCCTGGCATGATTAAAGTGCAGTTATCTGTGCTTTTGCCCATTAACCTGGTGCACTTGGGCATTCTGCGGCACTGTTGCAACTGCCTCATGTACACAGACAACCCTCTCCCCTAAACTCCCAACACTCAGACTTGTGAGAGATACCCCTATATCACCAAATTAGAAGATATGCACTCTCCAGTGAAGATTGGACTAGCTGGTCAAGAGGAGAAGGGTCAACACCTGCACCACACCACATGGAACACATACCCCTCCAGAACACCCACTATCACAGCTCTGACATACAAACAAAAAACACACACCATCTTCATAGAGGCACTCAACATTTACCCAAACACCAGAGACCACCAAGACAGACACCCACTGAACCACCACAACACAGCACAAACCACAGGACACATATCTCACTTACACACTGTGCCCCCTCAACCTAAGCCCCAAAGGCTAACCACATTGCCCAATACAGTAATCATAGGTGACTCAATAGTGAGACACAGATGTCCCACTCACTAGGTTGAATATGGAGAAGGTAACAGCTGTCTATCAGGTGCCAGAATCCAACACATAGCACACCCAGTCAGGTCACTCTACAACAACTACAAGTATCACTCTGTCATTGTCCATGTGCGTGTGGATGACCTGAGACACACCTCCATGGACTACATGAAAGAGAGACATGGTAGGGCACTCTGACTATGTGGGCCAGGCAGGTATGACAGTAGCCCTGAACAGTATACTACTATCACACAGAATGATACCGCAGTACAAACAACAACAAAAATTAATAATTAAGAGAGTCTGGAGTCATTCTCAGGGGATCCAGTATTTGTCTGCTTGGGATGACATGATTGACAGACTGCGCTGACTTGCCAAATATGGCCTGCATCTGTCACCCCTGGGTTTCCAGGTACTGGCCAAGTGTCTTGCCACCCCTATAGTGCCTTTTTAGGCAGTGTTCCAAATCAAATTACCACCGTAACAGCTATACATAAATGCAATCTGAAGGTCATGCTGCTCAACACTAGACATCTACATATCGAGATGAAGTCACTCAAAGCACTCCTCAAAATGCAGAATACTGACATTTGTGCTGTAATGAAGACCTGGTTTACAGCAGCAGACAGCACCCCTGCACTACCAGGCTATAACTCATTCCACACCTGTCCGCCCCAGAACATGGACCACAGCTCCAAAGGTGGTGGTGTCTCCATATTCATACAGGATATGCACACCTCCAGACTAGTATCCCAGCATAATGCATCCGAGATACTTCATGTACAACTGACACTGGGTAATAGTGCAATCCAGGTCATGGCCTGCTATAGGTCCTCATCCATGTCCCTAGACTCTAAATCCACATTCCTCAACACCCTGGAATCTATCAAGGTCCAACTCATCACTCTCATACTAGGAGACTTCAACTACTCCTCCATCGACTGGGAAAGATACTCAAGCACCAATGCACTGGCCCAACGCTTCCTGGAATTCACCAGTTCCAATGCCCTGGACCAGTTCATTCTGACACCCAGTAGAGGAAGCAACATCCTTGACCTGTGTTGATTACTAACATATGAGACCATTGATTGACAACAGTAGTCAGTCCCTACCTGATCAGATCCAACATAGAGTAATCACCATGGAAATCCACATCAAACCCACACCCCCACAAGGGTAACCACCTTGAAAAACTTCTCCAAAGCTGACTTTGGACTCCTAAAAACAAAGGTGGCTAACATCACAGTACCCATGCCAATGGGAAATACATGCAGGACTGCCAAATCATACACAAATGCACTGTACAAACATGCACATCAATGCATGAAACTAGCCATACCCAACAGAACCATGACACTCCTCTCAAACACTAGAGGCCAATCTGGTGGTCCCTTGCAATTCAAAACCTGTACAATAGAAGGAAGAAACTGTAGCAGACAAAGGTGGCGTCCCAAGAGTGGTAAAACCCCCTTATTAGCCTCAACAACAACTTGAGATCCCTCATGAAATAATCTAAAGCCAGCTATGATGGCAGAATTGCAGCAGACACTGACAACAAATACAAAGCCTTTGACAGTTATATCTAGAATCTCCATGGCAATACACAGACGTGCTCCAGGTTACTGCACAATGCTAACTCCTATACTGAGCCAACAGATACTGCCAACATTCTTGCCAACACATTCAGTGCCAGCTTTACCCCTCTCTCCACCCAAGGGGAACAATCAGAATGACAGAAGAATGCCATGCAGCCAGTATTACTGCCATCCAGGTTAAACCTGCACTGTCCACGGACAAGAATACAGCTTCCATGGTACCCAAAATTATCACTGGCTGTGTTCTCCATGAGCTACAAAGATACCTGGCACCACAACTGTGTACCCTGTTCAGTCACAGTCTCACCTCAAGCTGTGTCCCTCCCAAATGGCACACTGCTACAGTCATCCATTTCCATAAAGGAGTAGCAACTACACACCCTGGAAATTAACAGCCCATTAGCCTGAGTCTGATATGTACAGCTATGGAGCGCATCATCAGGGACGTGATCAACAAACATATAGGTAAATCTCCTAACTCTGGACCCCACACAGTTTGGTTTTGTGAAAGGGAGATCATGTCTGCTCAACCTGGTTGACTGCTTTGAGTCAGTCACCAGGGCTGTATATGATAATAAGGCACTCCATACAGCCTACATCAATCTGGCCAAGGCTCTGGATACCATTCCTCAGGCAGGTATTATTGATGAACCCATCAAACTAGGCAACAACCCCTATATCATGGGGGGGCTGCAAATTGGCTTAGAGATCAAACACACAGTGTGAAAGTGACAAGGTCCAAGTCAGACTGCCAACCAGTCACAAGTGGAGTTCCACAGGGATCACTCCTGGGTATACTCCTGTTCAGCATCTACTTCTCAGAATGTCCAAGCCAACACAAAGGAACTCTGGCTGACCATGTTTACAGACAACTTCAAGCTGGGAGCCATCATTAACTCCACAAGTGATGCAGACATCCTACAGAAAGGCTTCACTGAGAACACTGACTGGTGTGGAAACCATCACCTGAAGCTTAATAACACAAAATGCATCATCAGCCCCTTTGGTAAAAACTCAGTTCCCACTAATGCAGCCCAACTAAAAAAACTCTGGCTGTACTCAGTGGCATATCGCTTACTCAGAGGTGATCTCTGACTGACTTACAAAGCCATGTCCAACTCAGAATTGGAGGACACGTTCCACCTAAAGAAATCCAAGTCACTGTGAGCCACGTACTCTAGTGAGCTAAACCTCGCCACAACAATAAATAGAACATGCTGGAGGGATAGATTCCTGTCACAGAGACTCTCCATGCTTTGGAACAAAATTCCAAACTACATTAGGCAGAGCCCCTCACTAACACTCTGAGTGGATGGGTAACAGAAAATACACCCCTGGGATCACTTCATTGGCTCTGCTTGACAGAGGATCAGTTAATTAATCAATGGGGCATCAAAAGCCGACACACTCTGGCTAGGCTTACAAGTGCCCTCGGGCAGATAGACTAGCACCTACCTATGAACCTTTGTTTTCATTCCATTCAGATCCTTTAGCACTGTTGTATATTACACTACAGCTGCCAACAAATTCCAGTTTTCAGTATTTAATTTTATAATTATTAACACTAAGTAAATTGAACTTCTCTCCACATTGCCTCCGGTTGGCTTAGACATTAGTCACAATACTGCAGAAATTACTTTTCTAGCACACAATTCAAATGGGAATCCCCTGGATTCAATAAACTCTGTGCAGGAATAGCACTATTCATGCAAGGAGTGAATAGTGTCCTTGTAGCTGTAGCTTTAACAGCAGCACACCCTGCATATTCATGAAGGCGCGCTGCTGCTAAGACTAAACGAACACTATTGAGTGCAGGGGGCATGTTTAAATAGTGCACGCACATCTAACACTCCCCCTGCACTCAAAGTGCCGTACGGAGCTTTTTAAAAGCATTTGAGTGTCAGCGGATACTGAAATAAAATAAAATGATTATTTCAGTGTCCACGGACACTGAAATGGATGGGGGAGCAAAAAAGCAATGCAGTGGGTGTGACAGGTTCTGTCACACACCCCCTGCATTGTAAAAGTGCCATACGGCTATATCCCTCCACCGTACAGTTTTCCTCAGAATGCCCAGATGCCTGCCTCACCTGCCTCTCAACCTCCTAGAGCAAGAAAGCTGTGCAAAGCCATAAATAATGGGGAGACAAAGGGAAACTTTTTAAATATTGCACTTAGAATAAAAGGTTTGCATTAGCATGGATTTCCTGAAGGGTATTAAGTCTGAAATCCAAATGTCTGTCAGTATGTTCTGACTTAAGCCCCACTTTTTATTCTCTCCCCCCACCATCTGCATCAAAAATTATTATTCATATACTATGGGTATGTTGTTCTCAAAACCTATTGTTGGGACATGTATTCCATTGTTGTTCATATATCTCACTGCTTTCATATTAACATACCTTGTTCAAATACCATTATTGGTGGCCAGTTGCCATCAATGTAACTTGCATGCTATTAAAATGCTTACGGTCATTCCATTTACACGTGTTCTGTTTGCTATGCAACTGTTTCAAATCTGTTGGTTTGGGTTAATGGGAACAGCCATGCATAGGTTCATAGGTAAAGCCTGGCCAGAATGTGTTGGCTTTTGCCACCCCCTTAGATTACTTCCCTGTGCCGCTGTCCAGCAGAGCCATTAGTACCTTGTGCCTCAGTCCAGCAGAGCCACTGCAGTGATCCCCGGAGTAAATTTTCTGTTTCCCATCCACTCGTCAAGATTTCTCTTGAAGAGCGTTAGTGATGGGCTTTGCCTAATGTAGATTGGAATCCTGCTCCAAAGCATGGGGTGTCTCTGGGACAGGAATCTATCCCTCCAACAAGTCCTATTTCTCGTCATGGAGAGGTTTAGATCCCTAGAGCGTGTGGCTCTCGGGGATTTGTTTTTTTTAGGTGGAGCATGTCCATCAATTCTGGGTTGGACATGTCCTTGTATGTCAGAAAGAGATCACCTCTGAGTAGGTGGCATGCAACAGAGTACAGCTAGAGTTTCTTCAGTCGGGCTGCATAGGGCATCTGTTTTAGGCTAGTAATCCTCTTGGTGAGGTACTTCTGGGGTCTTTCCAGCTTTTGCAGGTGTCTTGTAAGGTACATCCCAAATGGGGTGTTGTACTCTATGATGGGTCTGATGAGTGATGAGTAGAGGGGCACAATAACCTCTTTTGTTCTAGATGCGAACCCTTTTGTGATTAGGTGGGCCACACAGAAGGATTTTCTAACCACCTTGGCAATATGATTATCAAAGGAGAGATTACTATCTACTTGGGTCCCCAGATCCCTTATTTCATTTTTTGTATTTAGGGGACTACCACGTATGTAGTTCGCAGGTACTTTGTTTTTCCTCCAAAGTGGATGACTATGCACCTTTTGGCATTTAGCTTGAGGCCATGATTTTGACACCAGGTATCCATTCTCAGTGAGACCTTTCTGGAGGATGTCTGTATCAGCCGGAGAGTCAATTATGGCCCCTAGTTTGCAGTCGTCTGCGAACTTGATCAGCCATATAGTCCTGCTGTGCTTCCTGTAACTCTGAGAAGTATATACCAAATAGGAGTCGGCCCTGGACTGAGCCCAGGGGGACATCACTTGGAACCAGTTTAGAGTCAGACCTAGAACCTGCAACTCTCACCGTGTGGGCTCTATCCGTGAGCCAATTGGCAACCTATCTCGTGACGTAGGGGTTTATGCTCAGGCTGGTGTCTACAATACCAGAATGGGGAATGGTGTCAAAAGCCTTTGCAAGGTCTAGGTAGGCTGTGTGGACCTCCTTTCCCTCATCTAAAACCTTGGTAACTGTCTCAAAGGAAGTCCACTAGGTTTAGGAGGCATGATCTGCCCTTAAAGCCAAACTGGGCAGGGTACAAAGTTTGGAGGTTCCCACTGTCTCTGTTAATGAGTTCCATGATGATGCGCCCCATAGTCTTGCAAACCAGGCTAGTCAGGCTTATAGGGCGATAGTTCCCGGGGTCCATTGTGGCTCCACCTTTGTGGAGCGGGATAACTGTTGCTGTGCGCCACTCTATGGGTACATAGCCTGTAGAGAGGCTGAGTTTGAACATTGTGTTTAGGTGAGGGGTTAAGTTCATTTTGGAGTTCATGTAAGACACAGCCTGGGACACTGCCCATCCCACAGAACTGTGTTTTTGGCTTTGGATAGGGCTGTTTTAACCTGTGTGTCAGTGATTGCCGGGGGTCTACATTCTTCTGGTATGGTTAAGGGCCCTTTACGGGGTGAGAGGGGGTTGAAGTTTGCACTAAACCGGTCTGCCAAAATGTTGGCAATATCAGTCGGTTCAGTGTATTTTGTGCCATTCTGCACTAACTCAGAGCAGATCTGAGAGTTTCCACTTAGGTTCTTGACATAGCTAAAGAACGCATTGTGGTTATCTTTGGAGTCCTTGGCAATTTTTCTTTCCAAGATAGCCTTGGAGGATTTTATGAGGAATCGTAGTTTCCTGCTTATACTGATCAGGGACGTCTTTCCTTCTTGGAATTTTACTCTTTTCTGTACTAGTTTCCTCCTCCTATTGTATAGCTTGTTTG